>NC_056728.1:31261375-31286375 GCF_019279795.1 Protopterus annectens | reverse complement strand
CTGCATCTTGGATGACCTACCCCCAACTGATGAGCTAATAGAAGTTTCACACTGTGCATGGAAGGAGCCATTTACTGTGAAGCTGATCTCCAAGCATCCAGATAGAATTTTAGCCTCCCCAAAGGACAGAGCACAATGTAGCAAGGGGGTCCCAGTAGTTGTTCATCTGTACATCCCCCTAACAGGGACTTTAGGTCTTAGACAGATTTGGAAAGTGTGTTTATACTTTAGTGACCTTTGATCTGTGGTCATTGAATTTGTTTGGTGAACCTCGCAATGTTGCAAAGAGATTTGACTAAAGAACTCTCCAAATTTCTTTCCAGGTTCATGTCTGTGGAGGATCAGAACAAGATCTCTTTACAACTGGCCACCCTTCAGTCCATATCTAATGTGTCCATCAGGCTGATATCCCATGCTGCAGAGGGTACCTCACTGGTGGCAGGTTGGGGCATAGCCATCAGGAGAGGTGCCTGGATGTACCTGTGGAATTTTGCAAAGCCATTCAAGTCTTCATTCATCAATGCTCCTTTTGATGGATCATCCTTGTTTGGCCCTAAGATGAAGGAAATGCTCTACAGAAGTGAAAAAGATGGGAAGACCTTGTTGAGCATTGGGGTGCATTTTTCTGCTCCTTGGAGACCATTTTCCTGTAATCAGTGAGGAGGCAGAAAGATGTGGTTTTGCAAGTCCCAGAGTCATTTCCAAGACTCATGACAGAATGGTTCCCCCAGAGGCAGAGGGAGAAACTCTAATGGAAGACACCACCCTCTGAGCAGAGGTGGTCTGGTGGACCAAGGCTTCCAGGATTCTATCTTAGACAAACCCTAACAGAGCTCCTGTAAGGTTGTCCAGCTGCTATTCTCTGAGTCAGTTGGGGGTGCTTGTCTCTGCACCATGAAGCCTGGGCATACATCACAAATATTCTTGGATGCAGAGGATTATATACAGAGGTTATTTTATAGCATTTTCCCAAATTGCCCCCACAAAAATGAAAAAATTCCTGATGTTCCACATGAGCAGAGGGAGGCAGCAGCCTTGGAAACAGAAAAGCTGCTAGACAAATGAGTCATCCAGAATGTTCCCCCCAGACCAGATTGGATTTGGAACCTATTCAAGATTCTTTTTAGTGCCAAGGAAGACAAGGGACTTGAGACCCATCCTGTATCTCAGCAAACTATACCAATATGTGAAATCAAGGTTCTTGATAGTCATGGTTCAGTCCATTTTGTCCCTGCTGTGAAAGTACATTTGGACATGTTCAATAGATCTTCAAGATGTGTACTATCACATCAAAATGAGCAGGCACTCCAGAATATATCTGCTCTTCCAGCTGGGATCCAGTCATTACCAGTTCAGAGCACTGCCCTTTGGCTTCACCACAGCCCCCAGGGTGTTCACCACATGCATAACAGTGGTAGCAACTTGCTTGAGACTTCTGGGATTCAGAGTGTTTCCATATGTAGACAACTGGCTTCTGACTGCCACGAACAGGCATCTACCTTTACAGGCAAGGGACTACTTGCTCTGACTTTGTCTCTGTTTAGGCATCACAATCAACTTCAGCAAGTCCTAGCTTACACCTACACAAAATCTGGAGTTCATAGGTGCCCATCTAGACACAATCAATCAGATAATGTCACTTCCCCCAACAAGAGTACAAACACTCAGATCCCAGGTCATGGAAGTCATCTGACAATCTTCTCCTCCAGTACGACTAGTCTTGCAAGTCTTAGAGTCCACAGCAGCAGCAATCACTATAGTTCCTATTAGCCAGCTTTCATATATGGATTCTGCAATGGACTCTGTTGGTACACTGATCTGTTCTCCAGCAGCCCTTTTTCACCCCAGTCAGTATCATACAAATTCGAAAACTATATCTCCTTTCTTGGATTTGCTCAAAGTTTCTCAAGGCTGCCAATTTGTTTTCCTGCTCCCGGCAGCCACAGTGACCACAGATGCTTCCCAACTGGGGCGGGGAAGAATTACTTGGAAGGACAGTCTAAGTTACTTGGTCCCCAGAAGAGGCCAATGCACATATCAATGTCCTGGTAATGAGAGCAGTTTTCCTAGTGTTGCAGGTCTTTCAAGTTGCTCACCCCTCTGGCATGATTGTGATTCAAATGGGCAATATGTCTGTAGTCTGGTACATCGATTAACAGGGAAGAACCAGATCGTATCTGCTATGTTGAGAAGCAATTAGAGTGTGGCAATGGGTGATCTGTTCTGGCTGCTTTCTCATAACAATGCACATACCGGGGAAAACCAACATGTTTGCAAACAAACTAAGCAGGTCCATTCTGATGCCTCATTAGTGGTCTGTTAATGTCAGTGGCAGAGAGAATTTTCCATTGATAGAGCCAACCTGCAGTGAACTTTTTGCTTCTCCTCTCAACAAGTGCATTGGGTTCATCACCCTGGTCCCCCCCAAGTGCTGTCACAGAGAGATGCTCTAGTTCACAACTGGCATGCCAGTCTCCTTTATCCTTATTCCCTGTTACCTTTACTCATCAAATACATACAGAAAGTATACCTGTTGAAGAGCAGTTATCTTAATTGCACCCTTTTGACTCTGTCAGATTTGGTTTACCTTCATGTGGCCTCATCTTCTGTATCCACCGTGGATACTGGACTGCAGTCTAGACCACCTGTCTCATCCAATGGGGACAACTCATCCAGACATAATAGACCTCAAGCTAACTGCATGGTTTCTCCAGTGCCACTGATAGCTAGACAGCCGGGGCTTTCCTCCCCAGTCCGACATATTTTGTCATCTACTGAAAAGGTTTCTAGTAGGAAAATTTACAGAAGTAAATTGATAAGATTTTCAGTTAGGGCCGTTGAGAGATTTGGAACCCTTTTCTACCCTTATACCAGTTGCCCTTGATTTTTTAGCTTCAAATTTTTATGAGGGAGCTAGCCTGTCTACTATTAAAGTGCAGTTAGCTGCCATTTCAAACTTCTATTCAGGTGAAAATCATTCTTTCTTCACTTAATCTAGGTTGTGCAAGGCTTTTCTGAAAGGCATCTTCTTACTTACGCTCCCAGTCAAGGACCCCTTTCTTCCATAGGATTTAACTATCTTGTTTCAAGGTCTGACCCAAGGCACCTTTGAACCTTCAGCCAAGACAGACCTAAAATTTTTTGCCCTGGAAAATTATTTTTCTAGTTGCTATTACATCAGCTAGATAAGTATCTGAACTCTGGCTCTCTTTTCAAATCTCCCTACCTTAAGCAAAATGTGTATCACTGACTACCCAAGAATTCTGGTTGTCTGGCCCTGCATTGCCCAGTCTACAACTTGGGAAGATAGCAGCCTTTCTGCAGGTTCCCTTAAGCAAAACTTGTATCCCTGATCACCCAAGTATTCTGGTCATCTGGCCCTGCATTGCCCGCTCTACAACTTGGGAAGATAGCAGCATTTCTGCAGTGTATGTAACTTGAATGTTTTAGGAGCATACCTGGCTCTTGCTATCCCATTTTCTCCCTCATTAATTTGGTGGCATTCAGCTAAGGGCATCCCACTTAGAATTTATGTTCTAGTAGCTTCCCTGCTAGGTCTTTCTCATATATTTTTCCCTTCTGTAGCATTTAGTTTCCAACATAATTAACCACCGAGGCATCGGCTCACTCCCATATTCAAGGAAGTTTGACAGCAAATCCCCTTTTCTACATAACAAGCTGTAGGCTGTAAGTGTAGAAACTAGGTTTTGAGAAGAATAACAGCGCTATAAAAATAGAATTTTGTGCAGAATTAAAGAGTTGTAGTTTCAAATTAAGAGTTGTGTGGATAACTGACCTGGACAATACATACTTTCTCTGACCCGATTGGTTTTGGTAGGTATCTTCTGCCTCGTGGGTCAGCCCCGCTCCATTCACCCTTGCTGAGCTCAGACTCACTCCACTCCCTTACCCTGCCCCCAATTCGCACCCACTCCCACTACCTCTAGATTTATACCTATACACTCCTCCCACATACCCTGCACCAATCACATAACAGCCCAACCAAGGTCAACTACCAATCCTCTTACATTGCAACCTACTCACTCCTCCCACTAATTACCACACACATATTGGAGCAAAATTATGGCACCCCATGCACTACATATATAGGTTCATAGGTTATTACTAGGCATGTGATTGGGCAGACCATTTGTAGCCTAGTCAGTTGCAGTTCCATCTAATTACGTCCTCTTTTTGGCAGGACTTGTGGGGCTAGACCAGAGATGTATTTAGGGGTATGCATCCATTCATTCTGACTGTATTTGAAGAGTATGAGTGAGGTACTTTGTTCATTATGCAGGTGGAGTATGTCCCATATGACAGATATGGAGTGCTGTATCTATCATGCCAGCAGGTTCGGTATATGTTACGGTGATGATTAACCTCTTTAATATAAATTTTCATAGTGTTGCTGTTTTTGCAAATATGAAGGAGGTCACCCTTGACAGGGTCATTTCAGGCCTTGTATGCCAGGTAGATAGGGAAGAAATGGCTTCTGAGGGTACTAATAGTAGTGTGAAGAGAAAGGCATATCCTAGATGACTGGGGGATAAAGCATACTTGTGCCAGTGTACAAGAACAAGGGGGACATCCACAACTGTGGGCGGTACAGAGGTATCAAACTCCTGTCACATTGCATGAAAGTTCTGGAGAGGGTGATTGATAAATGGATATGCAGGGTAGTTGAATGTAAGATGGGAAATGAGTAGTTCAGATTCAGATCAGGATGCAGCACAACTGACCTGATGTTTGCAGTGAGACAGACAGTTGCGTAGAAACTAGAGATGAGGAAAGAGTCCGACTGGGCATTCCTAGACTTGGAGATAGCATATGGCAAGGTCCCAAGAAAGCTAATCTGGGCAGTACTGTAGTTGTTCGAAGTCCCAGATACATTGGTTAAATTAGTGCAGGCTATGTACAAGGACCCAATGACTCAAGTACGAACAGTGTTTGGCCTCACAGAGGGGTTACCAGTGGGAATGGGTGTACACCATGGTTCAGCTCTGAACCCACTGCTGTTCACACTGGTGATGGACTACATTAGCAAACAGGTTGGAGGGGACAGATCAACAAAGTTACTGTATGCAAACAATGTGGCATTGCAGGCAGACTCTGAGCAAGAACTTCAGCAAAGGATAGGGGAATGAAATGTAAAACTGAAGGCACATGAGATGAAACTAAGCACAGATAAGACAGTGGTAATGGCAGCAAATTGGGGAAATCAGTAGAAACTGAGAAATAAGATAGAAGGGAAGATAATGGAACAGTATCTGGGAGGGGTGGTTGAGGAGAAGGGAAGTCTGAATTAAGAGGTTAAAGCTAGAATCAGAGGGGCTGCAGCCAACTGGCATAGAGTGTCAGGTGTAGTCTATGACAGAAGAATGCCAAGAAGCTGAAAAGTAAGGTATACAAGACAGTGGTGTGACCAGTACTACTGTATGGTACAGAAACCTGGGCAGTAAAGGCAGAGCAGATGAAGAAGCTAGAGGTGATGGAAATTAAGTGCCTGTGAAGGGTGGTAGGATGCACCCTGTGGGACAGATGAAGAAATGAGGACATAACAGCAGAAGCCAAAGCAGCTCCAGTTACTGAAAAGATCAAAGAGAACAGATTACGGTGGTTTGGATACGTGCAGAAAAGCAGAAGGCAATCTGGTGAGGAAGATTTGTGACAAATAGGAGGAAGGTAAGAGGAAATGAGGACATCCAGCAAAGAGGTGGGTGGATTGTGTGAAAGAAGATCTGTGACATTCAGACATGAGTGTTGAAGAAGGCAGGAGTGTGGCACTGAATTGAGAGACATGGAGACAGTTAACACAATACCCTGACCCCAAGTAGAAAATGGGAAAAAGGGGGCTGATGATTATGATTATGATGGAGGCAGATGTCACCACTAAGGAATTTGCACAAGGTAGAGAGGAGAGAAAGAGAGAGAAAACTTGAAGGTGTCCTGCGCTGGTAATGGGACACAAGCCCTTGATTTCCTTTATGAGGAAACATTGAGGTCTTTCCTTCTGGAGAATGTGTGTTTAGTTACATGACTAATATGGGGGAGTAGGAGTAGAGAGGTATAATAACATTCTCTGACCTGGTGGAAATACGCTTAGTGATCATTTGGGCTAAACAGAAGGATTTCCAAACAACCGTGGTTACATGGTTGTCAGGAGAGCTCATTGCTAACAAATGTGCCCAGGTATGTGGTAACCGTGTCTGTATTGAGCAGACCACCATTAATGTGGTAGAAGAAAGAGTTTTTCTGTTTATCAAAGGACAGAGTACTATACTTTTAGGAATTTAGCTTGAGACCATGCTCATAGCAGCATTTGTTTATGCATGTTAGTCTTTCTTGTAGAGTCTGAGAGACTTCAGTGATGTCAATGATGGCTCCAAGCTTGCAGTCATCATTGCCAGCCATTGAAACTTAATGTTAGCTTTGACATTAGAGGAGTAAATACCAAACAGGAGTGCAAGTGGTAGATTAATTGTACTTTGGGTCTTGGGCTGTTTTCAATCTATGAGCCTCCCAAAATTTTATCCAGGTATAGTTTGCAGTATATGTTGTTCCACACGTAATTTGCTAGAGACCCACGTATTACAACACAGAGCTCGTATATTTTTATCCATCGACAGAATAAACAGCAAATACAGATGATGATCTTCATTGCAGTTGTTGTTTGTCTTTTCAGCTTTTCCTGGTAAGGGGTTGCCACACTGGAACTCCGGTCCGCTAATGACTGGCAGTAGATTTATATGGTGCTGAGTTGCCAGCCTGACGCCCAACCTTCAGCGAAGGCACGCCCATTCACACATGTCTTTCGGAGGCCACTCAACCACAGGGAGGATATGCAGACTCCACACAGAAGGCACTCCCTGCACACTAGCTGAGAATCGAAACGGAGAACCTCTTGCTGTGAGGCAACAACGCAACCGCTGTACCACTGCGGCAATTGCAGTAAATACCCAAAATCGAAGAAGCTGGTAGAAGCACATACCTTGCTGATACTGACATGATTAAAACTCCAGATCACAGTTGAAAATTCTAATCACAATAGCAAATATACAAATAAATACAGCTACTACAAAGCTAATAAGGAATGTATGACTACATGCACAGTCAAGAGGATTATTTGTAAAATGTCAGTATGGTTATACCACAGACACCTCCAAAATATTTTAAAGAAGAAGAATAATAAAATAACAATATCAATAGACCTTATTCCTCTTTTTACCCATTGCAGTACTGGATTAAACATCTGAGTATAAGCTAGGGTTAAGAAGGGGGTGTAATAGCCTGTATGACTGTGTGTTTTTCACTGCTGATCATGGCTGCAGTATTCATTTTAGCATTGTCTCATCATACTTCAGTGTGTGCACTTTAAATATGTGATTTTCACTTTTATTGTCATGCAGGCAGTAAGGGGAGCAGGCTACCTTCTACCTCCAAGTAACTGTTGCAAACTTAAGCCTCCTTACTGCCTGTATGAGTTTAACTCTCACTGGTGATCATGGCTGTGGAATTCATTTCAGGAATGCAGTGCCACCATGCTTCAGTGCGTATATGTATATATATATATATATATATATATATATATATATATATATATATAAATATATATATATGTATATGTACATATACATACAGTGGATATAAAAAGTTTACACATCCCTGTTAAAATGCCAGTTTTTGTGATATAAAAAATTAGACCACAATAAATCATTTCAAAACTTTTCCCAACTTTTCCCACCTTTAATGTGACCTATAACCTGTACAATTCAATTGAAAAACAAACAAATCTGCTAGGTGGAAAAAATATAAAAAATAAAAAATGTACAATAAGCTGGTTGCATAAGTGTGTACACCCTTAAACTTATACTTTGTTGAAGCACCTTTTGATTTAATTATAACATTCAGTCTTCTTGGGTAGGAATCTATCAGCATGGCACATCTTGACTTGGCAATATATTCCCACTCTTCCTTGCAAAAGCACTCCAAATCTATCAGATTGAGAGGGCATCTCTTCTGCACAGCTCTCTTCAGGTCACCCCACAGATTTTCTATTGAATTTAGGTCTCGACTCTGGCTGGGCCATTACAGAACTTTAATTTTCTTCTGATGAAGCTAGTCATTTGTTGATTTGGATGTATGTTTGGGGTCATTGTCATGCTGAAAGGTGAAATCCCTCTTCATCTTCAGCTTTCTAGCAGACGCCTGAAGATTTTTGGACAAAAGTGACTGGTATTTGGAACTGTTCATAATTCCCTCCACCTTGGCTAAAGCCCCAGTTCCAGCTGAAGAAAAGCAACCCCAAAGCATAATACTGCCACCACCATGCTTTACCGTGGGGATGGTGTTCTTTTGGTGATGCGAAGTGTTGTTTTTGCGCCAAATGTACCTTTTGAAATTGTGGCCAAAAAGTTCAACCTTGACAAAAGATAAGTCCCCACTACTAAAGGTGACTCAGAACAAAGTACAAACTAGGCAAAGAAGTACTCAGTTTACCACCACGATTAAAATGTTCCAACATTAACAAAGTTAAAACTCACTAAAACTATTGCAAAGCTTAAAAACAGGTGAAGCATCAAATGATAAGTACTTTTGTCAAGTTTGCCTTCTTCAGACCATGACTTCCTGTGCTTCATTCCATATCCTTAAACAAATATTCACCAATCAGGTGATTTCCTTGCAATGTCGGTCCCTCCTACCACAAGCTGTCAATCACTTTCTTGGAGGCAGGCAAGCCTCCAATATTAACCAATGGAGATGCATTTCTGTTTCAGAATAGGGTTCAATGGAACCATTACATTTAAGCCTGGGGGGAGGTTAGCTCTTAAGTTATTTATCCACCCAGTTTCATGAATCTCAGTATTGTTTTGAATATCCCCAGCTCTATGTCCTATGGGAACACATTCTATAGCTTTAAAGCTAAAATAATGGGTTGGATTTGAGCTAATATGAGATGCCAGCGCATTTTTCATGTCCTTTTGTCGGATATCTCATAAGTGGATTAAAACCCTATCTTTCAAGCACTGGTCAGTTTTGCCTATGTAGAAACAAGGGCAAAGGTGGCAGCATGCTAGGTATACAAGATGTTCACTGTTGCAGGTTGCTTTAACATTAAATATATAGCTCTTGCCTGTAGTTGGATGGATGAAAATATTAGTAGTATCTGTAAACTGACATGCTTACATCTTCCACATTTGTGGTTTCCTTGTCTCAAAATATTAACATTTTTGTGGGGAAAACCATCTTTATTGCAGAGAAGTCTTTCAATGCTCTTCTTGTTCTTGAATGTGAACTGAGGTCGTTCTCCTACGATGTTTTTTATTCTATCATCTTCAGTCAAAATAGGCCAGAACCTTCTGATGACATCACATACCTTATTGTGGTCTGTACGAAAGGTAAGGACACAATTTAAATTGGTTCCTTCATGGTTCCTTGTGACCTGAGGTGTATCCGATATCACGTTGCCAGTACTACATCTGGAGAAGTAGGGACGTCCTTTTGTTCATCTTAAAATTTCAGGATGGACCTTGGCAGTCAAGTCATCTCTACTATAGCCCCTATTAGATAGATTCTCTTCTAGTTGCCTGCATTCCTTCTGGAATATATGCTCATCCGTGTATAGCCTGGAGATCCATACAAGTCGATTCTCATAGATATTTCTATGGACAAACCCAGGGTACATACTACTCCTGTGCAGAAAATGGTTCTTCCAAGTGCTTTTCCTGTGGACATTTGTACTTATTCCACTGATTTGGTCTAACTGCAGGCATATGTCAAGAAAATCTATCTCATTCCTTGAGTACTGAAGCGTAAATTTCAAGAACTCTGTAGTAGTTTCAAGGTATTCAGAAAAAGACTTAAGCTCATCTTCATTCCCATTCCAAAGGATAAAAATATCATCCACAAAACGTCCATAGTGTATAATGTTAGTAGACCAAGGATTCTTATCACATAAAACATGCGCTGATTCCCATTATGCCAATACTATGTTCAAATAACTATTGGCACATGAGGAGCCCATTGCTACACCCCATACATGGCAATAATAAGTACTGCCATATGAAATTACATGGTTTTCCAAGACTAGTTCTAATAGAGAACATATCAAGTTGTAGTTCGATCCCAGTGGAGATGAAAAATCTCTGACTGCTTCAATCCTATAGGAATGCGGTATCACTGTGAATAAATTATTTACCTTCATTGTCACTAATAACACATTGGCCATGCTGCCCACGTCTTGCATTTTCCTGGAGAAATCCTTCAGAAAACTACCTGAGTCTTTGAAAACTGTTTTTGCTGCTGGTATGAGCTTTTTCAGCTCTTTCTCAACATACATAGACAGGGGCTCAATTAAAAATGTACAGAACACCTTGAATAATTTGCTTTTAGAACGATGTATCACTGAATAACTGCTTGACTTCTTTGAGATAATCTAACCCACCATTCCAGCCATAAACAGCCTGCCAAAGATACATAAAAACCTGGTTAAACCTCCCTTATGACCTATAGTTGCAGGGAGAGGTTGGGTAACTGAGCCCCTGTCTATGTATGTTGAGAAAGAGCTGAAAAGGCTCATATTGATGAAGTCTGCAGTTAGCAGATGAAAGTGCTTAACCTGTTTGTAAAATAGTTTTAACCCTCAGGGATCCGTTTTTATTTGTTTTCTATTAAAAGTGATTTTTTGAAAGTAAGCATTCACAGTGAGCTACAGTCCTTTTTAGCATATATTTGGTATATATTTTTGGTTATTTGGTCTTATATATGCTTACAACTTGGTATTTAACAGTAGTTTCTGAAACTAAATCATTTACCTCTATTAATACGTTAAATGTTTTTTGACATACATTTGATTACATGCAATACTGAATAGGTAATATATATGTCAGTATGTCAATGTGGTGCATTCTGTGTTGGACAAATATCAAGACCTTAAAAACAAAGAATAGCTGTTCATTTGAGTGACATTAATGACAGACATACAAGGAGTGCATTATATAAACATTGAACTTGAACATTTGGCTGCACATTTCATTTTTATAGGTACTGATATAGTTAAAGAAGAAGGTTTGTCCGATATATATCTAAACATAAAATATTAGACCAAAAAGAAAAAATTGTGGATTATTAACTTGGGAGTTTTATATAAACTTGGGCTCAATGAATAATGGTAAATTATTTTTGGAGTACAATAATCTAGTTATGTTTGAAGAATTAGGCACATTAGTTCATCTATTCCTAAATAATAATTTATTTGTAATCTTTATTTTGGTTTCTAATATTTTTTTTGATTATTAGTCAAGTTTAAACAAGTTATTTTTTGGGGGTGGGGTCTATTCAGTAGTAAAAGAAATGAGCCTTTAACAGTTATTTATTTCTGAAGAGTTTAATGATTTGCATTAGATATAAGTTATGGAAATTAATATAGCCTATTTATTAATGAAAATTGGTCGGAATACTGTGTACATCTGAGAATAACATTTTTTAAGTATGTTGTTTCCTTAAATCTAGGAGTTTACAATCATTATACTGCTATTTCCTGTATTGCACTGATGACGCCAGTGGGCGAAACCGGTCTGCATATGTGAAACTTTTGTCTGATTGTTCTTTGCTGTTTGTTTCCACGCTGCTTAATGGATTAAAGTTGATATTGTTTGGACTGTTATTATGTTTTTATTCATATAATGCTGGAATATTTTTGAAATGGTGCTTTATATATATATATATATATATATATATATATATATATATATATATTCTTCTTCTTCTTTTGGTTTTTCTGGGTTAGGGCTTGCCACAGTGGATCATCTGTCCACTCATGATTGGCAGTGGAGTTTTATGGTGTCGAGTTGCCAGCCTGGTGCCCAACCTTCCACAGAAGGTGCACACACACACACATACACACACACACACACACACACACACACACACACACACACACACACACACACACACACACACACACACTCACGCACACACGTGCGCTTACACACACACACACACACACACACACACACACACACACACACACACACACACACTCACTCCTAGGGCCAATTTAAAGTGTCCAATCCACCTACAGCATGTCCTTGGGATGTGGGAGGAAACCGGAGCACCTGGAGGAAACCTACGCAACCACAGGTACGACATGCAGACTCCGCACAGAAGGCACCCCAGCCGAGGATCGAACCAGAGAACCTCTTGCTGTGAGGCAATATATATATATATATATATATATATATATATATACATATATATATATATATATATATATATATAGATATATATAAACACACTTCATATAATCGAAAGTTCAAAGTGATTGAAACTCATGTAATCACTTCTGCTTGTGTTAAGTCTGCTCAAGATTATGATCAGTGGAACTGAGGAATTTGCCCTTTCTCCACTGTACAGCAATCTCAGAGTTAGTATATATAATTAGCATGAGGTGGGGGTGCAGAGGAGCTTGTGCCCCTGCAAAAATTGTGTTTTGTTATTTTCGGTGATTCAACTTTCGATCTTTCAGGATTGATGATTAGCCAGTCTAGATATGTGTATTTTGATGTTTCAAAGTACATCTATATATTATATATGTATATGTATAAAGTAGAGAGTCGATTATCTAAATGTCGATTATGTGAAACATCAATCTGAATGCAGCCTTCCAAAATTTCAAACAATCATTAAGTCTGAATATGTAAATATATTTGCTTGTGTATATTTTTTGAGCTTGTAGCCCACTCATGTGAGAGAAATATTCTTTATTGTCCACTGGAATTGCTGAATGGTTGAAAAGTGTATTCCATGCATGCAGAAAAAAAAAGATTTTAGAAGTTTTTTATCCGGTTCAGTTATATGTTTGATTATCTGAACAGTTTGATTATGCAAGCTACCCTAGGTCCCAATAAGTTTGGATAATCAACTCTCTATTGTATGTATACGTGTGTGTGTGTGTGTGTGTGTGTGTGTGTGTGTGTGTGTGTGTGTGTGTATGTATGTATATATATATATATATATATATATATATATATATATATATATATATATATATATATATATATATATAGGTCCCCTTCTAATGGTCGACATTTCAAAATGTTGACATTCATATGGCCGAGACCATATGATCGACATTTGAAATGTCGACCATGGGGAACCGGCATCACGCTACAGTGCGGAATGGAAAGATTTCCACTTCCACACTGTAGTGCAATCTCGGAGTTGGTATATTTAAGTTATGGGGGGTGTGGGGGGCAGAGCCCCTCATGGGGGGTGCAGGGGGGCAAAGGACCCCCTGCTAGCAGCATTAAGGTAAGTTTGTGTTTGTGTTTTGTGTTTTACTTGTATGGTTGAGATTTCAAATGTCGATCATATGGTCTCGGCCATATGAAAGTCGACATTTTGAAATTTCGGCCATATCAAGTAGACCCATATATATATGTTTTATAGTTACATTAAGTATTACACTTGCTATCTTGATGATATATTAATTTTATGGGATGGACCGAATGTATTAATCAAGGAATTCATGTCATATATAGATTCTAGGAATGAATTTCTAAAATTCACCCATCCCTGTGATTTAGATGAGATTCCTTTCCTTGACATTTTTCTATCTAAGGATTATCAGAACAAGAGGTTTACATCCAAGATTTTCTGAAAGGAGACGTACTGTAATTCCTTGCTTCACTATTCAAGTACCCATCCATTGAAGCAAAAAAAAGCCATAGAGAAGGGGCAATTTGTCCATGCTACACGGATGGTGTCAAACATGGATGAGTTTTTGATTGAATGTGATACCATTAAAACTATGTTTTTAAAAAGAGGGTACCCTATCAGATTTGTTACTGATATTTTACTTGAGGTTGTCAATAAAAGGGAAAGGGCTTTTTATCTACCCCTGCTAGCAGAATTTGGAGTACACCAGACTCCCAATATGACTACCACTACCCAGAGTAACATTCTAAATACTAAGGATTATAGGACATCTTTGGTTACAGTTTTTTTCATCGGATAGTTCTGAGTTAAGACATATATTAATTAAGAACTGGTCTATCCTAAGGCAGGATAAGGCCATCAGACAACATATTGATAAGACTCCAGCTATAGTATATAAGAAGGGTAGGAATTTGAATAACGTCTTTGAAACAAAACAATGTATACAAAAACACAGAGTTGGTTATATGAATAAATGCAGAATGTGTCATTTTTGTAAGTTTATTAAGGAAGGGGAAACATTCACTATCAACATCAATATTAAGATCCATCAAAGATACAATTGTAATTCTGAAAGTGTTATTTATTGTGTCATGTACAACCAATGTTGTTGTTACTATATTGGAAAAACTGATAGGAAACAAAAAAATCGTATCTATGAACACCTTTATGATATTAAAACAAAAAAGGTAACAAATGCCCTAAGCAAGCATATACTTGACAACGAAGAACATATTTTTTATTTTTTTTGTCATTGCAATGTTAAAGCGGAGATTAGAGGTGGAGCCTGGTCAATTCTTTTAGAGAAAAGGGAGCTGTACTGGCAGCTACATTTAGATGCAGGTAACTGGCCAGGATTGAATGAAAATATTTCTATCAGCTCCCTACTCAAATTAAAAGCACTGGATAGATAAAAGATAAAATCTAATATATATATATATATATATATATATATATATATATATATATATATATATATATATATATATTTAGACCTGATTCATCTTTATATAATTGCATTTTTATTAATATATTTTACATTATATTATTTTATATGTATTTAATATATTTGTATTGTTATATGCACATTTTCCTGTATAGGCTATCCTTTTACATTTTCTGATGTTTTTAATGTTGTGTCTTTAAGGGGATGTGTCTTTTCTTAATTGTTGCACATGATGTATTTTCTAAATGCTTTTATAAAGTGGACTTTGTAAATTTTATTTATCTGATGAAGTTCTAGTGATCTGGGACGAAAGTGCTTATCATTTTTTATGTGGATTTAATAAATTGTGTTGTTGAACTAGGACTGATTCTGCCTTCCTCTTATAAGATTCTTGAAGTGAAGTGGGGTTATTCTGCTCCCTGGTTTGGCTTTTGTGTGTTTTTGGATATATATATATATATATATGGTTCTACCTGACTTCACCGACACGCCGGAACATCGACAGCGAAATCTAAATCGGAGGAAGAAAGCCGAAGTGCAGAAGACCGACGCGACGGACCCAGAAGATCGACAGTGCAGAAGACCGACTTTGGGTTAGGGCGGATAAGTGAGTTAGGGTTAGGTTAGGCGAGGGTCAGGCAAAGCGTAGGTGGGACCTTAGGGTTAGGTTTAGGTCAGGGTTGTAGGTAGTTGTGTATGTGAGGTTTAGTGTGGGTTTGCAGGATTTTGGTGTGCTTGTGTTGTGTATGTGGTTTTGGATGGGGTTTGTTGGTTGTTCGTGTTGTGTGTGGTGTGTATTATATTTCGTGTGTTTGTGTACCGCCGGTTATTTTCGCTTCGGGCATGTGGATTTTCGTGTTTTTGTACTGTCGGTTATGTGGTTTCGGTGATTGCGTTGTCGGTGTTGTGGTGTTTCGGTGAAGTCAGGTAGAACCATATATATATATATATATATATATATATATCTCAAAACAACTTATCATCTTGTTTAGTTTTGAAATATGTTTTCAGCTGAAATATGCATTAGATGATGTATGACAAACTGCCATATTTTGGAAACTGTATCCATCCAAAGCCCAGTATTAACAACACTTAGAGCACAAGCGCGTGCAATTAACAGATACTCAGCAGCATTTAAAGGCTTTAAATGTTATTAGTGACTGCTACGTTCAACTAAAATGAGTTAGTGGCATTACTGAAAGTTACACAATTCCTCTAAATGAAAGGTTTCTTTTAAATAGATGCTCAATACAGTATATTGGGTGATTTGCCATGGGCCCTAGCAGCCATCTGTATCACACCTATTGTAATCCACCACTGAGCAGTGGCTGCAGTACTGAGCTCTGGGGTGTCCCACTGGTAATGAGCGTTTTTTGAGGAGAGAGTGCTCCCAGTCTTAATTTGTTGGGCTCTACCCATGTAATTGTTTGTTTTCCATTTGGCAAGGTGCAAATTTATATTTAGTTTGACAAGTTTATCTATGATTCTTGAGGGAGAAAAGGTATCAAAAGCTTTGGCTAAGTTGAGGTAAGCTGTTGTGTGCCAGTTTCCCTTTGTCCAAGGCCTTGGTGACCTTTTCAAAGTTGATTAACTTAAGTAGACAGGATCTACCCTTCACAAACCCAAAGGAATTTGGGTCAAGGGGCTTTAGACTAATAACATCTGTATTCAGCTGTATGCTGCAGATCTGTTATTATGCATTCCATTGTCTTATAGATAAAATATGTGAGGTTTATGGTCCATAGTTATCAGGATGAGTGAGGTGTGTAGGGAAATAACAACCACAGTTTTCCCAGACTCAGGCACAAAACCAGATGAAAGCCTATGGTTGAACAGATTATGGAATGTGTCGGTATGACTGTGCCCAAGGAACATGTCGGTATGACTGCGCCCAAGGAGCATGTCAGTATGAGTGCACCCAAGGAGCATGTCGGTATGACTACACCCAAGGGGTATGTCGGTATGACTACACCCAAGGGGTATGTTGGTATGACTGCACCCAAGGAGCATGTCAGTATGACTGCACCCAAGGAGTATGTCGGTATGACTACACCCAAGGAGCATGTTGGTATGACTGCGCCCAAGGAGCATGTCGGTATGAGTGCACCCAAGGAGCATGTCGGTATGACTACACCCAAGGGGTATGTCGGTATGACTACACCCAAGGGGTATGTTGGTATGACTGCACCCAAGGAGCATGTCAGTATGACTGCACCCAAGGAGTATGTCGGTATGACTACACCCAAGGAGCATGTTGGTATGACTGCGCCCAAGGAGCATGTCGGTATGAGTGCACCCAAGGAGCATGTCGGTATGACTACACCCAAGGGGTATGTCGGTATGAAAGCACCCAAGGAGCATGTCAGTATGACTGCACCCAAGGAGTATGTCGGTATGACTGCACCCAAGGAGTATGTCGGTATGACTGCACCCAAGATGCATGTCGGTATGAGTGCACCCAAGGAGCATGTCAGTATGACTGCACCCAAGGAGCATGTCGGTATGACTACACCCAAGGGGTATGTCGGTATGACTACACCCAAGGGGTATGTTGGTATGACTGCACCCAAGGAGCATGTCAGTATGACTGCACCCAAGGAGTATGTCGGTATGACTACACCCAAGGAGCATGTTGGTATGACTGCGCCCAAGGAGCATGTCGGTATGAGTGCACCCAAGGAGCATGTCGGTATGACTACACCCAAGGGGTATGTTGGTATGACTGCACCCAAGGAGCATGTCAGTATGACTGCACCCAAGGAGTATGTCGGTATGACTACACCCAAGGAGCATGTTGGTATGACTGCGCCCAAGGAGCATGTCGGTATGAGTGCACCCAAGGAGCATGTCGGTATGACTACACCCAAGGGGTATGTCGGTATGAAAGCACCCAAGGAGCATGTCAGTATGACTGCACCCAAGGAGTATGTCGGTATGACTGCACCCAAGGAGTATGTCGGTATGACTGCACCCAAGGAGTATGTCGGTATGACTGCACCCAAGATGCATGTCGGTATGAGTGCACCCAAGGAGCATGTCAGTATGAGTGCACCCAAGGAGCATGTCGGTATGAGTGCACCCAAGGAGCATGTCAGTATGACTGCACCCAAGGAGTATGTCGGTATGACTACACCCAAGGAGCATGTCGGTATGACTACACCCAAGGAGCATGTCGGTATGAGTGCACCCAAGGAGTATGTCGGTATGACTGCACCCAAGATGCATGTCGGTATGAGTGCACCCAAGGAGCATGTCAGTATGACTGCACCCAAGGAGCATGTTGGTATGACTGCACCCAAGGAGCATGTCGGTATGACTGAACCCAAGGAACATTTCAGTATGACTACACCCAGGACCAATGTTGGGCCCCAATGAACTAGTATTTTCCACCTCTGAGAGAGTATATAGGATTTGATCAGTGGTGAGGTTTGGAGGTGAGCCCAACAAGGGCAACAATAAGAATAATGTATCCCTTCTCTCTCTCTCTATTTGCAGATCTCAAACCATATTCGTTTTTTTATCTACTGACTCCAGCTTCTCTGTGGAGGTCGGTGTTCTGTACAAACATTAATACTGTTACATAAATACCTATTAAACCTATATGACTACAGAAGAATTTAACATATGCAAAAGTTATAAAACCTAAGTTTGTGGACTTTTGTAATCTATACAACAATGTATTTGATTTTTGCTTGGCTATTTTATAATTGTGTGATTCCATTTAACTATACATCCACATACTTCCCATTTATTATTTAATTATATGCCTTCAGCACCTGGGTCATGCTAAGTAAATAAACAAATAAAGAAAGAAAGAAGTCAGGGGTCCAGCTTGTGAAGGCTAGATGGAGATACTTTTGGAGTGGTCTGAACTAAATGTATCTGCTAATTAGTCTTCAGGAGAGGGATGGGGTAGCTCTGGCTTTATGTATCAGCTCAGAGCAGTGCTGGATGTTGTTTCTAAGGTGTCTGATGCAGCTGAAGAAGGGCTTCTGACAAGAGGAAGCAAATCTGAATTTATATGTGGCTTTGGAAGATTTGATTTTGTTTCCAAGCCTTTTATTTTTTTGTGTTTAATTTTGATGTGCGAGGTTTTCATGTGGGAGATGAGTTTATTTCTCTTACCACAGAGCTTGTTTATGCTATGGTTCCACTAAAAAAGTTTATTTCTAAATGTGAAACTGTATTTGTTATTGATCATAACCAATGTCTCCATCCAGGTGTCAAGATAAGAATTCTGTGAATGCAGCAATGATTGCCGTAGGTTTATCAAGAAGATGGGGCCACTTGAAACTTATAAGGGTCATCATATAGTTGAAATAAATTTGCCCTAGAGAACTCTAGGAAGGTGGTAGGTTTTGTGAGTATTTGGGCAGGGTTCTAATGATAAGAACCACTAATTCATGGTCAGACCTACCCAAAGATGGTTTAATTACGGACACAGCATACTGGTACTATATTTGTAATGATTAGGTCCAATGTATTTGGTTCTCTCATAAGGGACTGCACAAGCTGGTGTAGTAAATTTGTGTTAATATATCTGTTGGTTCAGTATAGGAAGTACCATTGTGCAATAACTTAATAAAATCAGGGTATTGCCTTTGAGGTTTTTGATATAGCTATAGAAGGCTTTGAGGTTGTTTTTGGTGTCAGTTGAAATTCTGCCTTTATGGCTGGCTTTAAATGATTTGATAAGGGATCTCAGTTTTTGTTGTGACTGATAAGGGAGGTTTTTCAGTCTTGTGGTTTCATTTTTTTCTGTAACAGTTTCTTCTTTCTGTTGTAGAGTTTATTGATGGCTGGGGGCCACCAGATTGGCTTCCTTTTTTTGGAGGAGAGCGACTTAGTTCTATTTGGTATGGCAATGTCCATGCATTTGTGTACATGCTCGTACAGTGCATTGGTGTATGATTCAGCAGTCATGCAGCTATTTTCCATTGACATGGGTGCCAAGACGTTAGCCACCTCTGTTTTTAGGAGCCCAAAGTCGGCTTTAGGGAAGTTTTTCAGGGTGGTCACCTTAGCGGGGGGTGTAGGTAAGATGGAGATTTCCATGGTGATCAGTTTGTGGACAGATTTAACCAGGGAGGAATTGACTATAGGTGTGGAGCAATGGTCTCCCATGTTGGTGATAACCAGGTCAAGGATGTTGCTTCCTCTAGTGGCAGTCAGAATGAGCTGGTCCAGGGCATTGTAACTGATAAATTAAAGAAAGCGTTGGGCCTGTACATTGGTACTTGAATAGTTTTCCCAGCTGATGGAAGGGTAGTTGAAGTCACCCAGTATGAGAGCATTGGATTGGACCTTGATAGACTCCAGGGTGCTTAGGAACTTGGAGTGAGAGTCTAGGGACATGTTTGGGGTTCTGTAGCAGGCTATGACTTGTATCACTGTCTTATCCAGTGTTAGTTGTACCTGAAGTATCTTGGATGCATTATGCTGGACTACCAGTCTAGAGGTGTGCATATCCTTTAAGAATATGGAGACACCACTGCCTTTGAAGCTTCCAGATGTATTCTGGGGCCAAAAGGTATGGAATGAGTTGCAGCCTGGAAGTGAAGGGGTGCTTTCTGCCTCTTTAAACTAGGTCTCCATTACAGCACACATATCAACATTCTCCATTTTGAGGAGAGCTTTGAGCGAGTGCATCTTGAGATTGAGACTTCTAGCATTGAGCAGCATGACCCTCAGATTGCATTTGTTTGTAGCTGTTACGGTGGAATTTTGGTCTTTGGAACACTGCCTAAAAAGGCACTACAGGGGGTGGCAAGAGCCTTAGCCAGTACTGGGAATCCCAGGGTGACAGATGCAGGCCCTCTCTGGCAAAGCATCATTGAGTTAGGAAGGCTTCTAAGGATGGTAGTTTCTTATTTAGGTTTCTAGCATTGAGGAACACCACTCTTTTACTGTCCTGGATTAGTTGGTAGAGGAAGCATGTTTACAATGCTTAAAAAGGTTCTATGGTGGCTAAAGAAGGTCCTAGTCAATATGCAGAGGCCCTAAGGTAATAGGTGCAAGCCATACACTGCAAAGCAGGTTGGAGACCATCCACAGCAAATCAGGTAGGATAGTCAACCATCTGTCTGTAGGACGACACACACTGGATCTCCTTAGTATGACAACAGTAGCATTGCCAGTTGTTGAAGTCAATCTTCTTTTGTTTCTACAACTGACTGCTTTTACACAGAACTGTACATTTGTGCAGGAGACCTGAGATCTTAATAAAATACAATAAGTACAATTTATACACTGAAGATAATGCTTGCAATGTCTAAGTAATTGACATATGTGTTGACTCTTATTCATACAGTGGCAGTAAGGAATGAGGAAGTAGTATTTAATTGGTGACATCTAGATGAATGATGTTGTAACATCTAGGTGATGACACTGTACCATTACTAAACCATTTATGTGGCAAATTTGGAAGTATATAATTAGTATTCAAAAGACTTACGCAATTATTAACTTGCACTCAATATATTGTTTAGCTGTTAACATTATTGTGTGCCCACAATTAACTTATTTCAGCCATCGGGTACAATAGGTTTACTGGTACACAATGGCTTATTAGGTATCAGCAGTTACTTATTCTATTCAGCAGGACTGTTACCACCTAGGGGATGGCATCCCAGCAGCTCAGGACTGCAGATTTCTGCTCTGCACTGAATACAGTATACCTTGTACACCAAGAAGAGAATTTTTGCATTCAGGGATAATTACAGTAAAGAACTGGTTTAGGTGAGACTCATGGTTGTCTTGGGACATGGTGCATTAAATCAAGTCCAACTGAATCGCTAAACCATTTTGTTATCATTTATTTAACAGGAAAAACTTAGTAGCTCTGTGTGAAGTCAGGTGCCCCCCCCCCCCCCCCCCCTGTACAAAGTGATATATCTCCTTACTTAATATAATATTCTCTAGTGTTAAACAGTCTTGGGAGAAGTTTGCAAATTTCAGTAGAATGGTCCATCGGTTGATTATGGCTCAAAAGACCATACATATCTCTTCTGCTTCACTGCAGACACCTGACCCTCGCCTTAGAAAAAACATGAAAAATTCTCTCAATTTTTTTTTTTTTTTTTTTTTTTTTTAGATAAAGGAACATAATTTCTGAAGCTAGATGCCCCTCCTTTCCCCAACTTACTTTGTAGGTTGCTGCTATGTGTATCAATAGCCATCTCACTCACTGGGCACAGTCTTATAAACGCACTAAGAGGGTATGCCAAAAGGTACATATAGTAAACATTATTATGGCCTGAGTGGTGTGGAGAATATATGACTTCTGTTGGAAGACAAATATTGAATACATGCTAAACTTCTGACAAAGGTTTAGAATAACCTGCCTTTCTGTCTTAGTACCTCTTGAAGTTCATCAGAACTCAAAATAGCTCTTGCCCCTTCCCTGGATAATGAAAAAAATATATAAGATAATTGGAAGGATGCAGTGGATATAAAATGTTTACACACCCCTGTTAAAATGCCAATTTTTTGTGATATAAAAAAATGAGACCACAATAAATCATTTCAAAACTTTTCCAACCTTTAATGTGACCTATAACCTGTACAATTCAATTGAAAAACAAACAAATCTGTTAGGGGAAAAAATGTAAAAAATAAAAAAAACATACAATACGCTAGTTGCATAAGTGTGCACTCCCTTAAACTAATACTTTGTTGAAGCACCTTTTGATTTAATTACAGCATTCAGTCTTCTTGGGTAGGGGTCTATCAGCATGGCACATCTTGACTTGGCAATATTTGCCCACTCTTCCTTGCAAAAGCGCTCCAAATCTGTCAGATTGTGAGGGCATCTCTTGTGCACAGCTCTCTTCAGGTCAACCCACAGATTTCTATTGGATTTAGGTCTGGGTTCTGGCTGTGGGCCATTCCAAAACTTTAATTTTCTTTTGATGAAGCCATTCTTTTGTTGATTTGGATATATGCTTGAGGTCATTGTCGTGTTGAAAGGTGAAATTTCTCTTCATCTTCAGTTTTTTAGCAGATACCTGAAGGTTTTGGGCTAAAGGTGACTGGTATTTGGAACGGTTCATAATTCCCTCCACCTTGAATAAAGCCACAGTTCCAGCTGAAGAAAAGCAACCCCAAAGCATGCTTCACCATGGGGATTGTGTTCTTTTGGTGATGTGAAGTGTTGTTTTTGCGCCAAACGTACCTTTTGCAATTGTGGCCAAAAAGTTCAACCTTGGTCTCATCAGACCATAACACATTTTCCCACATGCTTTTGGGAGACTTGATGTATTGTTCTGCAAATTTTAGCTGGGCCTGGATGTTTTTCTGTGTAAGAAAAGGCTTCCGTCTTGCAACCCTACCCCATAGTCCAGACAAATGGAGAATATGGGAGATTGTTGTCAGTTGTAATACACAACCAGTACTTGCCAGAAATTCCTGCAGCTCCTTCATTGT
Source organism: Protopterus annectens (assembly GCF_019279795.1). Taxonomy (NCBI): domain Eukaryota; kingdom Metazoa; phylum Chordata; order Ceratodontiformes; family Protopteridae; genus Protopterus; species Protopterus annectens. Next base: position 31,263,289 of record NC_056728.1, on the reverse strand, counting down.
TGCTGTAGGTCTCTTGGCAGCCTCCCTGACCAGTTTTCATCTTGTCTTTTCAGCAATTTTGGAGGGTCGTCCAGTTCTTTGCAACGTCACTGTTGTCCCATATTTTCTTCCACATTCGGATGACTGTCTTCACTGTATTCCATGGTATATCCAATGCTGTGGAAATTTTTTGGTACCCTTCTCCTGACTGATATCTTTCAACAATGAGATCCCTTTTATGCTTTGTAAGCTCTCTGCGAACCATGGCTTTTGCTGTAGCAGACAACTGAGTAAATGTCAGGAAAATTCTACTTTAATTGATGGCAGGTGTGTACCCAAGAAGACTGAATGCTGTAATTAAATCAAAACATGCTTCAACAAAGTATTAGTTTAAGGGTTTGCACACACAACAAAGTATTAGTTTAAGGTTGTGCACACTTATGCAACCAGCGTATTGTGCATTTTATATTTTTTCCCCTATCAGATTTGTTTGTTTTTCAATTGAATTGTACAGGTTATAGGTCACATTAAAGGTGAGAAAAGTTTTGAAATGATTTATTGTGGTCTCAATTTTTTATATCACAAAAACCTGGCATTTTAACAGGGGTATGTAAGCTTTTTATATTCTCTGTACATAGGTATGTTATGACAGCATTGGTCAGACCTTTGCTGCTGGTAAGGTTGCAGAAATGTGGGGTTGTGGATAATGCTTCACTGTTTTGCAGTATTTTTCTGGTACGATTTTCTGCTTTAGATCAGGAAGTTGATTGATAGAGGCACAAGCCCTAAGCTTGTTTTACAACTATGAAGCTATGAAACTGTCATAATTATCACAGCTGACTACATGGATTAAACAATTTCAAAAGATCTTGTGTCTTTGTTTATAACAGAGTACATTAAGTGTTTCTAATAATTTTAATGGATTTAAACTGAAAAATACAGGTTTACCTGCATGATTTCTGTTTTTTTGCTTTAAGGATCCCAGAAGTTGGTAACAAAGAATGCTCCATATGATCCTTTGAGAATGGACTCCACAACTCTTCTGTCATCCATGTCTCCCTTCACAACCTCAGCTCAGAGATTTTCTAGTGCCTTTGAAGAGGGTTTGTTAGATCTCTGGTTACAGCTCTAACCTTAAAACCAGAATGTGCTAGAAGGGCTCATGTAACAGCTCTGCCTTGCTGCCCTGGAAACAAAGGCATGTACATTTAGACCTCACAAAGTAAAAAATATATAAATACAAATATATATTTATTTATTTATTTATATTTGTTCATTGGAATATCTGAGCACAGAGCCCCTTTTCAACAGAGGCCCATGGAGAAAAGTTTCACAAACAGTACGCAGAACATAGTAGAAAATGTGCAAACAAAAATATAAACTGTCTTTTAGTGCAAATTTGAATCACTTAGTTGCAATATGTTTTGTATATACATTATATACATATGTAAATTCCCACAGGCACAGACAAATTTCAGCAAGTGAAATATGTAAGTATATATTTATAAACTCAGGACACAGGTAGTGTCTAAGTAAAGAGGTGTTACGTGAAAAAGTGAAGAAATAGTTATAATTGGGAGTAATATGGAGATGATTTAAAAGCATAAATAATTGTAGAATGTAAATGTCAACCCTCTATATGGAGGAAGAAATATGGGTATTACATACAGAAAATTATAAATCTTTAAAGGAAGAAAAATGATAAAAATATATTATTCTGAGTAAAGAAATAAGAATCACATCATTTGGAAGGTGAGCAAATGAAGTATTTATTCTTAACTCATTCACTCCGGAGCAGCTCAGAAAAAGCTGCCTGCTTAATTCTACCATTGGAACAACAATGCAGCCTGAGCTCATTTTCAGAAATCCATTTGTAATACCATACAGAAAACAAATGTTTTTAATACCAAAAGTTGTTACAGACACTGTAATCTA